>NC_064307.1:35604023-35627232 GCF_023373825.1 Bactrocera dorsalis
CTGTAATTTTGTACAATAATTTGTATTAGGGAGGAGTACTTGTAGTTTGAAAAACTATTAAATCCAAATAAACCAAATTACCTTAAAACTTTAATCTCTCTCACAGTGCAAAAATGGATGCAATCGTATTATAACCCTTACAATTCCTCATATAATGGGTTTGCTAAAAACCACCAAAAGCGATATAAGCGATATGAACAATTCAGTAACTAAATACGCCAGAGAATAAATTTTGCCTTGAGATCTTGTACAAGAGCATTAAAGGAACACATATCTCGAGAGCCGCCCGACCAATTTCAACCAAATTTGGTATCTAACATTTCTATGTTACTGTGTGAAAACGGCCACAAATTTGAAGTCCATTTGAAACTTTCACATTCCAGTATACAAATCAACAATACATTAATATATCACGATAAAACTTACGACTTAAAATTGCTCAGACCAAACCAAAAATTTTACGTACTGAATAGGAACCCCAGTACCTATAGTTGGCTTTTCATGACATATATTTGTAAATGTGTGAGATTTAAAACAAAAATCAATTAAGATAAGGTGAATCGGATCAATACCGAATATAACGAGGTTCGAGCTTCCGGGTGACTATTTACCGCATATACCGGCCAATATCCGAGTTATCTTAATACACTTAAGAAAACGTGTTTTTCTTATAACGGTAGATCAGGTGAAAGAAGGGGAGCTTTCACCCCATATAACTACAATCTGACGGCATGTATGTATCTGACAGCATTTCTCTGGATTTAATCCTTGCGAGAGCATGAAATGTTCGGTTATACCCGAACTTAGCGCTTCCTTACTTGTTTAATACGAAAAGTTATCACATATCAAGATACAAGTATTTTCGTAATTTTGACATCAGCATGATGTGAGAGAATAAAATAATCGCTAACACGCAAACTTAGCTCTTCCTTAATTGTTTCTATAGAAAACAATAATACTAGAATAAAGACATTTTAAAACTACAAACTTGAGAACGATTGGATGAAATGTACTGAATCGATGAATATTTTTTTATTGGTTGGATCATTTTTTGATGTTAGTGTGTGGTTTGATCTCCAAATGTCAATAAGTGTGTTTTTTGCATCTATTTATTCACGACGCAAAACCAGCGATTTTTGCCATGAAAAAACTGAAGAACGAGTTTGCTTAAATTTTTCTGTTTTCAATGAAATTATGCCCACGAAATCGTGGAAAATGTTGGAAACGTATGCTTGTCGATCATTCACCTCACTTAACCACGATAATTCGAAAAACTTAAGAAACAGCCCTTGCAAATCAGAAAATTGAAATCGTGTCGGCATCATTCAAGAATTTTATTACCGAAGTTAAGATGTCCATTAAAGTTTTATGGTATCTGAATAAATATAACGAAGAGGTAAAAAAAAAATATATGTGTCTCCTAGATGTGAGAAATTGATTTGTGTACAGTTTGCTTTTCTTATTATTTGTTTCTTTTCCATTTAATTCTTCCTTTGCTATTTATTTATACATTTGACTTGTTATTTAAAGCAAGTATGTTGTTGTTGCGTTCTTGTAATGCTTTTGCGGACGCCGCCTAATATAAAACGTTTCATTTTCTTCACGACAACTTCATGCGCTTGATTGAGCACGGAGGATGATAGTGTTTTCTTCTGTTTGTTTACCATTGCTTTCTGTTGGCTTTCTATTTCTGGATACTAATTTGTTTGGCAATTATTTGTGCTTTTCTGGTGCGCTCCAGTTCTTAATGTGCGTGAGAAATGTATTGACATTTTCCTAGTTTCGTAATGCATAGAAAATAAGCTAATTTGTATTTAGTTACTTTTCTCTGAAGAGATTCACAAATATTTCTCATAAGCTTTTAAGAACTCGACAAGAATATTTTGTATTGGAAATGTGGCATTTTGATATTCTCTATACTTTAATTGCCTTTTAGCTGTCAGTATCAAATATAAATGTATTAGTTTGAATGGTGAATAAGCATGATCTATTTGAAAATAAAGTAGGTATGAGCTAAGTTCTGGAACAGAGAAAGTGAGAAATATTTCACAATCGATTAAAATAAGCCTTCACTCAGGTAAACATTTTATGTAATCTTACAAAAATGACTCACGTATCAAACTAATATGTATGTCACTCCTAATTATTATACTTGTATTAAGAAGAAAACAGACACATGCCAAAAACCCATCTAACATATAGCAAGTATTATAGTTCTTATTACTTGATTTACCATTTGAGAGTTGAAATTAGACGGGCAAAAAAAGATATATAAAAAGTATTAGTAGTGAAAGTATTAGTAGTGGGGAGAGTCTTTTTTTCCATATAGCTTCTATTAGAGTAATAATAAGATGAAATATGCCAATTAGATTTCATTTTTCACGCATATCTTTAATGACGTTGGTTTTATCCCATAGTTTATCGAAACATGAACCTTAAACTTTCCTTTTGAAAGTAAGCCATTGCTTACATTATTGTAAGAGCCCTCGGAGTTAATTATTGCTCACTGCGCTCATTACTCATAATAACTGTCGATGCATGAGAGATTTGCTTGCCTCACATCTTACCAATTGTTAACTTAAAGTGCAAATTTTATTCATATTTGATTTTCCAACGGCCAAACCTTTTGTTCGTTTTTAGCGCCAGCGCTTGAATTATATACTTCTTGAGAGTTTGCTGCCGTAAGGAGCAAGCGACTGCTTAGCTTATGGAAATAATGATAACAAACTATTTGGCTAAACTTTACTAAATTTTGCTTTTCTTAATAAAAGAAATGAAAGAAGAAAGTAAACTTTATATTATGATCGATAGACTTAAGAAGTAAATGTTTACGAAGTTGCCGAATTCCTGCTGGGAAGCACACGCAATAAATTTCTAAGCACATGCACACAAATAGTTAATTAATACGAGTATGTATATGCTGCCGGAGGACATATTCAAAACATATGTAAGTGTAGTCTTAGTCAATAAGACAGCGTGAGATATGTGCGAAATTTATCGGATTTTCGAATTAAACAGATTGTTTTTCTCTAGTTATTTATGTTTTGTTTGTTTCTTTCAGATTGCTTTTTGTGGAATACTTTTCGCGCTAATTACTTATTGCTAATGAATGAATGAAGTCTATGATTCCCTTGGTATCATGCTATTGCAAAGATAATTCATAATAAAGGATGCTTGTGAACGCATTAATTTTTATGACTAAGAATATCGCTTTATTATAAAAATAGGTTAGTTTAGGTTAGGTTAGGTTCAGCTGCTAGGTCAATAAGTCGCGCATAGACAAGTTTTTGGTCCTCTGTTATGTGTTAACATACTCTGTTGTCTCACTATCGAAACCTCTCCCAGTTCATCATACCGCGGCGACCCGAAATGCTTACAAGTAGTCTTGCCAATTCGGGACAAATGCACAAGAGATTGTTCATTGTTTCTCTGGTACCCGCTCTAGTCATTTCCAGCAGTCTTCCCCGATCTGTCAGCCAGACGCCTTGTGTCCTGACACCCGGTAGAAGTGAAGTTACTTGCTTCTAGCAACAAATTCCACTGCTTGCCTGTTTCAGAAGATACTTCTGGCTGATATGCCATACGAGGTTACTGACTTGATTGCTACTTGGCTGTCTACGTAAATATTGACTCTGGAATTGCCTGCAGGTGCATTAGAGGCCAGCTCTGCAGCTTTCGCAATAGCAAATACTTTAGCTGGAGATATACTGCACTATATAATAAGGCAAACGTTCTTTCGTAGAAAGTCTGTTCGTTATTAAATGGCAACCAAAATGGATATAAAACCACTAACAGCTGTCAAAAGGACCAAATCCGAAAAAACTATTGCTAGTTTGAAAACCGAAGTCTAAAAAAAGTACTCGTTGAGAGTAGTTTACGTCATACTATTCAATTTTTTAACAGTGACACTCATTAAATAAAGCGTGACCCAAAATAACATTAGATTGGCTGGTTGAGGTAGTGTTTAAGTTCACATTTCCTAGTGACTACTGAAACATTATGGGTCATCTATATCAGGAATAAGTATTCAAACTTGCTTGTGACTGCTTTGTTCTGTTTGAATATTTGCAAAAAAACATATATATCGTAAATTTCGTATTTTCCTCTTCACGATGATAACTAGCGTAGCTGCTAAGTTTGCTCGATGGGTTAAAACGTTATGTTTGCTTCGATTCTTCTCTGCGAATATTCTGCACATTCGAAGAGCATTAAGTGCTTTTCTGTTAGTAATAAAGTACTAATTTTTTCTTCCTTCAATAGTATCCTAATGCAAGCCACTGCACTTTTATAATATAGCATGTTTTATAAATGTAAATTCCGGTACAAAAGTATATATGTACTACACAAACTGACACACTTAAAGGTCGAAGGGTTGACATTGGCACCACTGCAAGTAACTCCAAGAAATGATAGTCATACAAGAATAACAAAATTAAACCGCAGGCATCTTAAACGAATTGTCTGCTGATTTAATTAATACAGAGGATGATTGATTACGACTAAATAAGTTTCATCATTCATTTGAATTACAGATAAACTTTCAACGCTGACGAGACAGCTCCATCAGTTCGGATACGAATGCCGTCATTGTGAAAAAGTTTCTGTTCGTAATACTTGAAGTTGAGTGGAGTGCTCAAATGTCTGGTAAAAATTAGGTAAGTGGGTGGAGCTAGTTCAAGTGGTTGTACCGCCGGCATTCCTGCAAGGCACAAGAAATATCATATACTGCTTTGGTGGCCAGATAGCAACATGTAAGGAATTGAGTCGTAGATGATTGAGAATTGATGAGAATAGATTAGCGAGAAAGTGACAAGACCTTATGACTCTGATACCTCTCACCCAGAAATTAATTTAGTTAATCATTTAACAGGAGTCAGTCTCCAAAGCAGGCTTCGGAGCAGTTGTGCTAGTGCTACCTTTATGGCAATCAGATCCGCTTGAAGAATGATGAAGTGGTCAAGAAGCCTAAAACCACAGCTTATGTAAAGTTGACGAAAAGCTCACTGCCTCTATCCTCCCATAATTTCTGTGTCTGAGGGCAACTTTCGTCCATCTTGCGAATGTTTGGTGAGATGTTGGTTTTTCACGACAGTTTCGTATCTAGGATGAACCCCAGGTTCTTAACTCGATAAGTATGTCGAATACACGTTGCTCACATCAATGGCAGATGCACCTCCAGGATGTTTTGCTTCCTAGAAGTCAATTTAAATTTAAAATTCGGGCATTAAACCCTTTTCTCGGAATATTTTTTTTTGGCCTAAGAAAAATGTAAGCACGATTGAAACAATGCCTTCCGACTCACCAGGACGTCACTAAATGTATTACAACTGGCAATGAGTGTTGGATCTATGCTTATGACGCAGAAACAGCCTATCAATCGGCCGAATATCTTGACGAAGGTGAGTCGAATGTGAAAAATCCACGTCAAAGCAGTTCAAAAATCAAGGTTTTGTTGACCATATTTTTCGATTATCCAGGTGTGGTGCACTTCGCATTCCTTCTGACCGGCTAAGCTATCAACAAAGAATACTAATTGAGTGTTATGTGTCGTTTGCGCTTAGTCATTCGTAAGAAGAAGTCAGAATCTTGGTTTTGCATCACGAAAACGCAACGTCGTTCAATACTCAGGCCTGTTAAGTTTTCGCTACTGACTTCGAAGCCCAAGGAAGTAAAGTCTAACATAATTTAAAACGCGTATTGGTCAATCAGCTGAGAAATAACTCGCAATATACTATACGAGCAATTATTGTTGGCTTTATGTGGCTGCTGTTTTTTCGAAATATTTTGCCTCGGGCGAGAGTAAAAGAACAGACTGCTGAATGCAGATGTTTTCATGTTTTCAAAGGGATTGTTCGTTGTTGGCCTTTATCATTTCTGTTTCTGTTCCATGTGTATGTATGCACATGAATGTTTTCTGCAGGCTATTAAAGTAACAAAGGTGGAACTACTATTGGAAAACAAGAAAGTTATATACTGTAATAAATATCACAAAGAGAAACAATACTCATAATGTTGTGCTTTTGCGCAGCCATCTTTCGAAAAATACAAGGTTTTGTACGATGACAGTTGTACATTTAATGCTTACGGCGCTTGTAAATATGTATCAACAATCGATGATTTGTGTGAAAAAATATATTTGTTTGGTGTAGCTGAAGACAAGCTGTGTGTGTACTTTATCTTGACTTGTTTCGCATATAAACTTCAATAACGTCCGGTGTGTTTAATGTGGGTAGCTGCTGACGGCAGCCTTACCCCAGGGCGCTCAAAAGCACACCGGATAAACCCCACATTCAACTGACAAAGTGTCAGTTCTTACCGCATTCAGGTTTCAACAACAACAACCATGATATTTTCCGAGGGGCAGTCCGTATGAGCAGCTTTGAGCAAACTCGAAGGGTCCCTACTCCCTGTGGTACTAGAATTAGAGTCTCCTGTTAGTTGAGCGCTTTTGACCTCATAACTAAAGAAGCTTACTCTAATACCCAGATTAGTGCATTCGCCGCCCTAAACAATTCTCAGCGCAAACGACCGTAACTTTCGGAGTATTGTCCTCAACGTCTTGCAACCTACACCTGACCCTATAATCAAGAAGCCTTTGCTCCCTTGATATTCCTCCATCTCCACATCATCATCGGAAATCCAATCAATCCGCAGCAATGACATACTCAAGACCCTTCTTAACCAGAATGAAAGGCTGTACTTAACAAAACCTGAATACTATCTATTCAGACGGTGTGAGAGGAATTTTTGGCACCCCCAGACTATCGCGGCACTATACAGTGTTTCCATAAGTGCCATATGCTAAAAACAAGCCACGATATATGGTGCGATTGCTTGACGTCCGAGACCCCAATCACTCGACTGCCCTTAAGCTCCTAATTCCCTAGTATTAAAATTTCTAAAAATTGTCCTCCCGCCTGTTCTAACTCAAACCGGAAGCGACCTTCGACCAGAAAAAGAAGGCTATCCTCATAGGCATGTAAACTTGAACAACCAGCTGGAAACCATTTGACTACTACCTTAAGGTCTGCTAATAGAAAAAGGTCACAAAGACCCGATCGGGCGGTTGCAGAAGAAATTTTGAGTCTGATTTATCAAAATTTTCCGATCTATATGTTATTGATGCCTTCCAAAATACCAGCCACTTCTAGATGACCACTCGATTTAATGGCTTTGGTGTTGCTTTACTATACACAAAGCTCCGCATAATACCAATGATGCCACTTTATGGTATTATCATTATTTTTTTGTTCGTGAGAAATGTTGATTTATAAAGGAACGATCCTTTTTATCGAAATACTAAATTCTATATTATAATGGCCCCGATCTTTATAAAATGGACAATGAAGCGAAAGTAGCCGTCAACAATAGACGCTATAGACACGTCAATATTTGTCAACTCGGTTCGGTTTGGTTTTATTCGGTTCGGTTGGGTTAATGTGTTCCCCCGGAGCACAAAAGGATTTTACTACTTAGATTTCAAAATGCTTACTTACTCTAATATTTATAACATAACCTTAAGACAACTGCTCTCATTCGCAGATATTCATCTCAGAAATGTAAATATATACATATGTAAAAATCATCCAACAGCATATTTACTGAATTTATCGTTTGATTAACTTGATTTCCAGTCTGAGGGACATCTAAATGACCAGAAGAACAATTGTCATTCAGCTATCAAGGGTCTGGATGAAATAATTCGTTTATCTTTAGTTTGTTTTGCTTTGTGTTCATCCAGTCAACAATTTGTATGTTTTTATGCTTGTCTAAATATAATCTCAAATGTTTTCGTTGTGTTCACATTCCTTGTTTGTTCGTTTGTTTTGTTTCCGAGTACCGAGGTACTAGTATGCTTAGGCAAATGCGATTTATGCACCTAACATATTTGTGTTTGAACTTTGTTTTCAAAGATCTATTAAGTAGATGGCTCTTAGCGTTTCATGAACGAAAGAGACCCATAACAAAATATTTGTATAAGCAGGTATATTTTATACGATTGTGGTTTAAGATTATGATTTATAGATAAATACATATATTTCTTAGTAATCAGTGTATCTTAGGCGGCCATAATTCGAAATATATAGAGAAATATGAATAATTATAATTAATATATAGTATATAATAATAAAGGGATGCGTGGTCCATCAGACGAATGGAAGTCTTGTGCAAGAGATAACGTTGGTATAAGTTATGATACCCTTGGTACTTGTATTCCTTAGTATCATAAGGAAAATAGTATTACAAATGAGCGGTATATTATAAAAAACTGTAATTTTGTAATGGTGACCTAAGTCGAGAGAAAAATTTGTTGGCTGAAACGTTTTAAAAGTAAGCGTGTCTCGCACCTAATTGGTTTAATGTACCGGGTTTTTTCAATTGGAATAATATGATTTCTAAGTGTCAGCCATTTGCTAAAGAAGGGAATTTATCGATACCAAGACTTTCTCAATAATTGGGACTGTCCGAAGAACTGAAGCCGTTACTATGAATGGAGAGCGCTGTAGATCGATGATAACCAACTTTTTATGGTCGCAATTGGAAGAAGTTGATCTTGACAATATCTGTTTCCAACAAAACGGATCTATGTGCCACACAGTACCTGCAACAATTGAATTATTGCGAGAAAAGTTTTGAGTTCGATTATTTCAAGAAAATGTGACATCGAATGCCCTTCAAAAAGTCGAGACTCTCTTCAAACCTTAAAAGTCAATACTAATTCATTGAATTCGTTCCTGAAACATAAGTGGTCGAGGCCATTGGAAAGATCTTATATTTTAAACTCAATTGTATCGATTCTACCTGACATTAAATAAAAATATTTGAATTTCCTTAACAATTAGTATGTTTTTTTAAGAAATCATATCACTCCTATTAGAAAGCACTTACGATTTTTTACAGCTATTTTAACTATACTTGATGAGGACAAATTCCACCAGTGTGTCCTGAAACAATGTGAAAGTGAGTGAAAATATGAGATGACCACTCACATGTGTTTTACTATGGTAGGCTGGGAACTTTTTAATTTACCTGTTATGTTTAATACAAAATTTGTTTGTAATCCAATCAATATGTCGAATTTGTTCGCAATTTTTTCATTTCTTAGATTTAAAGTTTTGAAAACACTTGAAGGTGTTTCATTTTCTAAACCTTATTCTTCTTTCAAGCAGAAAATTAACTATGTTAAAAACAAAAAATTCAAGCTACATTCCAGATATTTTATGGAACTCAAATTGTTTCCTTTAAGCATTTCAGTAAAACCACTTTCCCTTGTCAAGCTCTATTGATTACATTTCTACACATCAGGAAACTGTAATTAATTTATAATTAGCACTAAAGCCATTTTGCTTGGCTGCCCACATACATATACATGTGTACATGCAACGCTAGGCTTATCGTATGAGTAACCGAATAAGCCAAAATGACATACAAGTATATGCATATATTATATATAAAATAATTGGAAATCATTTGCCGCTTACAGATAATCAATTCCTTTTGGATGATTTCATACTTGGAATATTTGCACCTATAATTTCTTCTTCTTCTTCTTCTTTACTGGCGTAGACACCGCTTACGCGATTATAGCCGAGTCAACAACAGTGCGGCAGTCTTTTTTTATTTTTACACTGTGGCGCCAATTGGATATTCCAAGAAAATCCTTCTCCACTTGGTCCTTCCAACGGAGTAGAGGTCCTCTTCCTCTGCTTCGCCCGGCGGGTACTGCGTCGAATACTTTCAGAGCTGTAGTGTTTCATCCATCCGGACAACATGACCTAGCTAGCGTAGCCGCTGCCTTTTAATTCGCTGAACTATGTCAATGTCGTCGTATATCTCGTACAGCTCATCGTTCCATCGAATGCGATACTCGCCGTGGCCAACGCGCAAAGGACCATAAATCTTTCGCAAACTGATATCTTTATATATATTTGTTTCATTATGTCGTTCGAAAATAAAATAAGTCGTAATGGTAACAGATTTTAATAAGACGGGGCACGCGTGCCTCACTACGATGGGTATAAAATATGCAAACCGAATTTAGGTATGAATGAATATTGTGGGGTCTAGTCTCTGAATATTTGTTTGTATACAAATATAAAGTTGTTTTTCCAAATATGAGGTTATTTCAGAAAATCTTAGTGAACTTGATTTTTATGAATTTAAGTACGGTTCTGTTTTGGCAATGTAAACTTTATACTCGTTGTATTGACACAAATTCACAAGCGTAGGTAGTTACACTGTCGACAAAAGAAAATCACGAATTCAAATCACAGTTTGGTCAACAGCTGCATTCACAGTTCTTCTCACCCACGAACCACGAACAGCTACTCCTCAAAATTCACACAACTTCAGTGTCAACTCGCCAAAGACAAGTCAAAGGCTAACTAACATCTTGTTTTATAAACTTTTGTATAACTTTTGCATTGGACAACTACATCGAACTTACTTGATCCGGACTCTTTTCGAACTTTCAATCTGTCTCTTTTTTCTTCAAATTCTGTGACATTGGAAACAGAGTTTGTTCACAAGTTTTCACAGTTGCACCTGTAGCATGTGAGTTCGTAACAAATTTCAGGTGTTGAAGTATTTTGTGCGAATGTGTTGAAGTTTTCTGCTTTGAAAGTGTGAAGAAAAGTTGTGGTACAGAAACGAGCGGTGAACGTGCATATAAATGTGTAAACTTTTACTGAATTTTGTCGTTCAGTGATTATACAGCTTAACCACATATGTTTTTCATAAACCTTAGAATATTCGTAAGCATTTTAGTACCGCTGCGACTTCTGTGCAAATAGAGGTAGTAGTTTGTGCTTCAAAAATTTTTAGAGTAGTTTATTTTCTTTCCGAAAGTCAACTCAATTCGAATAGCGATTGTGTTGTAGTTAGTTTATGGCATAAATTAACTGAGCTTTCTTGTGTCTATTTTAGTTTTGCAATATTTTTTTGCGTATTTCATAACTTTTCCCGATCAACGTATTTATCCAATCAAATTTGACGATATGTTCCGCTATTCTTACATACTATAACTGATGCAGGATCAGGATCCTTCACCTTTCTTCTCTGTACTGAGACTCGTACGGTACCCTTATATTAGGCGAAGAGAGGTAAATAAAGTCACCATACGTTAACATAAGATAAGTGAATAAGATTATTTCTTGGGTGGACACTAATAGTACCACTTGAACTGCTAGAGTCACGTATTCATTGTAGTACCCAGTACACCTGGGTAAATACCTAAATACCATCGCATTTCGACAAAATGTCTAGAATTCATCACAAATTTTCCACAAATTTATTGAGGTACCTAATGACAATTCCAGCTTAATTGTCGGTTTCCTAGAAAGTATGGCAATCGAATTGTTTCAACTTTAGCCTGTCGAAAGCTGGGCAATGGAAGAGAAAGTGCCTAAATGATTCCTCTTCACCTTCCTTTCTCCAATTTTGACAAGTTGCATCCTCAAAAATGTTTACCTTCAAAGCATGTGTGCCAATGGGATAGTATCCATTGACGATGCCTACCATCACGGCGATGTGAGCTTTGTTGAGAGCTAGTAGTTCAAAACAACTTTTACGTTTTACTTTGGGCCAGAAGGCCTTCCCAAGCCTACAAGTACTGGTGTCTGATCAACGCTTACTAACCTCGGGTGAAGCCCAGTAACCCAGCTTCCGAATGCACAAAGACAGGGGAACACCTACTTGTTCCTATCTGATGGCCAGGACAGGCACCCAAGTTTAATACGGAATTATCTTGATCCCATCATCGGAATCGGGTATTAGGATCAGAAGCTGATAGGAGGAAGTTCCACGACGCAATGGTTCAAGTTATATCAGAGATGAAATTGAACTGAAATTTTCGAAATGTCACTCTCTATAACTCTTAACGTTTCTAGTTTCCTGTGGTCTAACAGGAAACTTCCTAGTAATACATCTATACCGGTGCTATATGTAGAATACAAATCTCAAATTTGGGTGCCTACAAGATCGTGCGATTTAACGCCCCTGAGCATATTTTTTTATGCGGACTCTGTGCACATACCTTGTCTACGCCAAAATGTTCGAGATGATTCCCCCGTCGGAAGAGAATTTCTTCTAAAACGTTGAAACTAAAAAACTCTGCTCGGGAGACGTAATAAACTTGTTTCATCAATTGAAACGTTTCGATAAAAGTTTTCCAATTTTAAAACAAAATTATGTATGTACTTTTATCTCTAAATACATATAAATATGTACACCTCTACGTATTTCAATGAGAGCAATAAGAGGTATTAGTTCCGTTCATACACCTTATGTATGTACAAACGGAAATATTAGAGTACTTAACTTGGGCTCCCAGACGTCTGTAGCTACTTGCGTCGCATCCGCTAGTGTCTACAGAGTTTTCGACAAAATGTTAAATTACCGCCCTCATTAGTGTAATAAATGTAAAACCTGTATCATGCATAGTGAACGCGTTCGTGCGTGTTGCCTCTATGTAGCTCTCAATGGTAATTTGCTTAAAATTACTGCTGCCATTTTTCTTTTCAACTTGCGCTTATTATACCCAAGTCAACATGTGCACATATAGACCACTAAAACCTCTTCCCCGCCCGGTGTCTCATGCTGGAAACCTTTCCAAATTTACGCTTGTCTACAGCGACTTCTCGCTCAGCACTACTTTTCATTTGTAGCCAAGAAAAAATTGCTAAAAACTGTTATGGATGGGGGATGAAAATTTTAAGTGTCGCACTTTTGCACTAAACTCAATTTTGGTTCTGTACTCGTGTGTATTTCTAGGTATAGTATGTGTTATGGATAACATAATACATGTACACCGCAATCAATTTGTCGCACTAACAAAACTTTTGTGCGTGCGCGATGATAAATTGCCGCTCATTTTTCAGAACTGTGTGCTCTCAATGCTTGGTTTAAGGGCTTAAAAGCTCAGCTGGATTATTCCACTTTAGGATTTTAAACAACTTTTTCTTTCAAAAAATTTATGGAATATACAGGTTGGGCCACAAACCGTTTACATTTCAATCTTTAGTCATCGTAAATGAAATATGGTTGAGGGATTATGAAGTGTATGAGTGATCCACGGGAGTTCGGTGTCAAACCAATACTGATCACAAAATGAATATAGAAGTTCTATGGGCATTTATAGTTTTCAACAACAGCTCATTGTTTGTTTACGTAATCAAGAGAATTTTTCTTCAAAGCAATGTTGAAGATTAGTCAAAACACCGGTTGTGGTGAATAAGACAATTTTACCCTCGGTCACAGCAATGCTAAAACCACCATATCTCTGCAAGTTTGTATGTAATATCAAAGCAGATTTTAGCTGATTATTCGTTGTACAATGTATATTTTAGTGTACCCTTTATTCTTAAGTGTGTTAAGTGTTGGATTTGTCAAAAGAATTCAAGTATGATACAGAGTGTGATGTAAGTAATTGGGGTATTTTAATGAATATATTTAAATGTTTCTTGTGGTGAAGCAGTTTAAGCACAATACTCTCCACACAATGCAAAACCACCCAGCAGTCAATATTCTTGAGTTTCATAACAACAGATTGTTGGGCGTCTGGAAGCAAGATTTTAATCCATTGAGCTACCAATTTGTTGGAGAAAATACCACAGCAATCTCCGCCAAACTGGGTGCTGGTGATGGCCTAACTTTTAATAGGGAAAAAGTAGACATCTTTCGATAAAGAACGTTAAACGTTTTCCATTCAATTTATCCTTTTTAAGAAGCAGATCTATTGCTAATATATTGTGACGTTGATATGGTGGATGGTATTATCGAAAAAGTGCCTAGAGTTGAAACAAGTGCCAAGGATTCTATATGCTGCGGAATTCTGAGCACAAATGGAAAAACTACGTCAATAAAGGCTCTGGAGATTATCTTTGACTTGCTACCAATACAATGCAACGTGAAGTATACGGAGCAATTCTTATGGCCAATAGGCTTTATGATTTTATGCCGTCGGCGTCCAACTGGCATTAAATTATACTCGACCTTGTTAAACGAACCTCGTTCCTAAATTGGCAATGCGACTGATAAAAGGAAAATTTATGAGCTTTTAATTGCAATGTTTTCTTTCCTCACTAAGAATGGACAATAGTTCTGTGTTCCACATGAAATTAACAAAAAAATATCCCATTGACGTAATTTCTATCATCGAATCCGCTACTGCAATCGCAACAAACTTGTACGATTAAAAAATAGAGCTAAAGGAATTCTCATACTACAAAATATTAAATTGATTGTTGTTAAATCAGTAAAATCAAATTTGCAGTGAATAAGCATATCATTTAGAAAAACATCTCTGCCAAACTACAAAACATCGCCACATTTTAGTCTCATGCCCTACTCATGCGTCGTAGAGAAAAATACCAGAGCTCGGAATGTGCAAAGATTGGTACAGATCGCCAGGGCCCCTCTGATAAGTTCATTTTCTGTGAGGAAATTACTAATCAGAATTATAACGAGACATGTTCTACACATTTGATTAATTGAAAAAAGCTTTAAATAGATTCTTATACAAGATATCCATAGCTAAATAATTAATTACAATATTGTTCACTGGTTTGGTTACCTTATTCAAAATAACTATAAGACTTAACCATTGGACCCATACCCGCGTTTCTATGGTAGACAGCTCTCTGTATGTGTTTGGTGAATGAAAATTCTTATATTAACTTGGCTTTGAATTAGTCGTAAGTATCTTACTGTTCCTAAATCGTTTTGTTTTTCTCAAAAATATCATTTGCGTGTGTATATTGCTGCCAAATACACAGATTCCAAGAGTACATGGGCATATGAACAGATTTAATGGATTACAAGCGCCCAACAGAAGGGATATTTACACAAAAATATAGTCAAACGGTCAGTTGTTTTGGGACAACAACGAGCTTATTAGCTCACTGACAGCTGCTGCCAAGTGGAGACTGGCGTTTGTTTACTTCATGATTAGAAAGCTGTGAGGCGGTGCTTGAGTTTTGAAATGCTTGAAGGTTGTAAATTTTCATTTGTTATGCCTTTAAATAAAAGAAAGGTTAATAAATGCGGAGACTGCACAGAGGCACTTTGCAATGTTCAAGTAGCACGGGGCAACATTCACGTAAACATAACTACGCACACACATATATCTATATAAGGTATAATTTACAATATGTTTTTTGCTAAATTTTATGCTTGACAGGGCTTTGAGCAATTTTCTGGCCGCCGTGCCACCTATGAGACGCTATGGAGCGTGGCAGATTTTCCAATATTAATTTGTTTGTAGAAATGTATTTTTTATATATAAAACTAACACAGGAATTCCAAATTTTATGCGAAATGTTTATGATCATTCCAAAGGGAATATTCTTGGTTATTTATCCTTGAAGATTATCTCTTAAAAATGCTGGGACCATGTGGTCACATCTTAGGTGCTCCATCCACTTGAGCACAATTTTCGATCATTCGTTCGGCATTTCGACACTGAGTAACGGCCAATGTTAATAGCGTGATAGTTAGTCGGAGATAAAAGCAGACGATTTGGTGTGATCGAGGGCAACTGGAAATACGAATGCTACCTAGATCCCTAATCTCTTTCAAATTTGTAGTCCAATAGTTTTGAGGACAGTTACAGGAGTAAAAAGAATTAAAATTTTCTGAAATCAAACAACACAATACCACTCATTTTTAAGGTATCGTTTTGAATTTTTGCACATATATTTTTCTCTTCAAGAAGCTTGTTCATTTGTCGGAATCGTCAACTGCAGTATTATAGCATAAGTGCTTTTTAAACTGAACGTTCCTTATCAATTTTAAGGACATGATATTGTGTATTTATGAAGTTGTATTGCAGTTTTTCGATTCAGAACAAAGCTAACTTTTTTTTTTTTGCCAACAAAAACATATTTCATACCAATTCCTAACCAGAGTGGTCAAAAATCGTCTCACTGCGCTCCTAAAAATTGTATCCCTACACCTCTGCCTTGCGACGTACAAGTAACTTCGTCCATTCCCACAATTCTCTCACGCCTGGCTTTTTGGTTTTGATTTCCTGACAGTATCATTCATTTAAAATTCCGCTCACAATTCACGCTTTACCATTCAAACACCACAAAGCCTTTGAACCCAACGTAATATTAATCACAAAAACAATACAAAAAATATACACAAAAACACATGAACACAATGATAGCAGTCAATCTTTAATAGGTATATGAACAACAACAAAAAAGTAAAACACATGCCCTCTCAACTTTTTTGTACGTGTATTTATGTTGCATTCGACAACAGTAAATATTCATGCGGATTCCAGGTGTGAGCTATTAAATCCTTTTAAGGAAGTCATAAACCGCGCGTCCGACTCAAATCGGCGCAATAAACGTGATAACAGGAACTTTTATGTGTTGCATAAAATGTCCTACTCCGCTATGGCGTGAGCTTTTATGATAGTAAATAATCTGGACTTTTTACAGTTCAATTCTATGTTCTAGTCTTATGGTATGTATTCAATTTCCGGTTATTAAACTAACTAATTAATAGCCGCTTTTTGGTCGACATGTCAAAAGAGTCATGAAAAAGCAAAAATGATTTATATAGTGAGAGTAGTCGAAGATGGAGACGTGGAAGTTTATGAAAATATCTTTACGAAAAAGTCGTAGAACCCCTATTCAAAGTCGTAACGAATGCTATATCCATTTGACCGAGCTAGGAGTGCAGGTCCGAGTAAGTGAGATTTAACGCTCTGGCAACTTACATCGACGAAATTTTCACAACTTATTCATAGACATGTTCCGGGAATCCGGTGTTTTCCGGAAGTGTTAGACTAACAACCAACCGAATTATGTTTCGACTTCTGAGAAGGTTTTGTTGACGATAATGAAAACAGCTTCTCTGTGAGCACAAAAATAAACTAAACTTATTTCATGTCCAATATATGAACACAAAAGGTCATCACCAAAAATATTAAATATATCACAGAGCTCTCTTAAAAATGTAAGAGTGCCACGTACTTGCCGTTAAAAGCCAACACTGGGAGAAACGCAACTAGCAAAAACAAAATAATATATAAAGATAATGTTTTTAATAAACTCAAAGACATATTCAATTTATTAACAGTCGTCGTGTAAAGGTTATTTTATTCACGCGCTTTTGCGTGTGTGGATGAATTTTGAACATCAAAATGAAATGGCGGAGTTAGCGTTAAACCATAGATCACAACCAACCTTACTACGCTTGTTTGCTGTATGTATTTGCATAGCCATTAATATACATACACGCACAGCAGCACGCATAACTTCCATCTGATGGCTATGTGTGTGCTTAAACGTAGATTTTATAGAAGAGAAGTGCTTCTAGTTGAACATAAAAAATACTCGCGTTTCATTTTGAATTATAAATACGTGTATCTATCAACATTCAGCTTTTGTGGCATTAAGCGACTAAACTGCCATAAAGTATGTTAAGCATATGAGTGAAGCAGTGTGGATGATTGTCAATTATAAAATTTTGAAAATAAATGCCAATATAAGAGAGAAGAGAAATGGCGAATTAATGAAATACCATTAACCATTTACTTGCGATTCATAAGCTACCTGAATGTATTTTCATTTAAGTAAGTGTGATCCAAACAATAGGAAAACTATCCCACGGATTCAATGTTTGATTTTATATTTTGCATTTACTTCTTCTCAATCAACAACTTGCAGCAATGTTACAGTTAGAAATTTGATAAACATTTTTCAATTTATATGTATATTACTGAAGAATATTCTCATATTTTTGAGGCGCTGTTTTAGTTCCATTTGAATGAGTATGATAAAATACTGTAATATTTTTTTTTATTATAACAAAGTTATTTGAATATAGGTTTTTTAAACATTTGGCCAAAACTCTGTCAAAAATAGCTTGTCTGTAAGCGTCACTCAGCATGTAATACATAAGGTTTGATGAAAATATATTTGTAAATAGGAGAAGTGCTCTGGCTTTCCTAATTTTAAGCTTTGCCCCTTTCAGTTTTAATCGTTTTTAAATCTTATAGTGTATCATTTGAATAAATTTTCGGACAAACTGACAACAATATGTTTGCATTTTAATCATGGGTATATTAAGTTTGTCACAAGTTGTAACACCCAGAAGGAAGCGTCGGAGAACCTATAAAAAATTGATGGAAATGATCAGTATGTTGAGCTGAATCGATTTAGCCATGTCCGTCTGTCGGTCTGTCCGTCCGTTTTCCATCTGCGAGTATGTTTCACAAAAGTTGGCAAATTTTATTTTTCTAAGGGCAACAAAGTAATCTCCGAAGAAAAAGAAATTGTGAGATCGATTACTATAGCATATAGCTATACAGTCAAATAAAGCCACAACTGTGAAGGGTATATTAGCTTCGGTGCAGCCGAAGTTAACGTTTTTTTTTCTTTTTTTTGAGTATAATAAATAATTTTTAAAATTAATTCATGGTCGGCATGACCGAAGCAAGAATACAGCTTTCTCCGCAATGTTACATTGACCACCAGCAACACCGATACCGAGAGTTGAAGAGGGAAACGAGACAATATAGGCGTAACATGCTGGCCAACAGGGGTAATGCTCCCCCCCCCCCCCCGTGATTAATTTTACGAATAGATACGGTGACTAACGGAAAGTTTCACGATCGGCGCATTTGCTTCAAAGTGGAGGGAATACTTCTTCAGTATGCTAAAACGTCAGTGAAAGTGTTGAACTTATATTATATAAAGATGCCGAAAGAAGTGACACAGGTGCATTACATAGCTTTATTGAAGATATGGTTGGATGAAGCTTGCCACCGATTGTACCTAAGTGTACTCTCGCCCAATTCACAAAAAAGGAGACCAAAAGTGCGCCAACTACGGTAGGAAAAGCTTCCGGTCACATCTTCTATCAGGCCAGATTCTTCACCATGCGCCAAATTTGTGGAGAGAGACCCGTGAGAAAAAGATCGTCACATATCACCTCTCGATTTTAAAGCCGCCTTCAACAACACCTCTCCGAGTCCTTTCGATACCATTTTTCGTTCGAAACTACGCTATTTTGTTAATTTTTGATATTTTTCAAAGATCGTCAGATCATTGTATAGGAAATATCTTAAACTTTAATAACTTTGTTGAATGAAGTGCTATTGTCTCAAGCTACTGCCTCGGTCGGGAATCATGTGAGCATCTGAGGCATTTGTTTTTTGGCACTTCCGAAACACAGCACGTAACCCTGTTTTTTTCAACACGATTTTGTAAAAAAAAGCTTTGGAATCTGGCTGAAAATATCCCTTGTTATGTTCAAAGAACGTCGGAAAACATTCGATCTAAGTACCTTTCTTTAAAAAAATGTCACGAAAATCGCATATTTTTCATGGGTTACATTAGCTAATAGCCCACTTAAGTCAGGTTCATCTTCAAATATCTAGGCCATAGAAAAAAACTATAGTATCAAATATTAACAATTTGTAGCCAAAAAAGCTTCAAGATGCATAAAAGCAAGTTAACATATGTACATATGGATGAGTTGAAAGGCTGATATCTTTACTATCTTCCATGTATGAAGTTGGAATAATAAAGTCAAGTGCATATTTAGCTAATATGAATTAAATGAAAGTAAGATAATAATTTTTCTCCGTCTGGCCTCAGAGACAGAGATTATACAATTACATTGACAGAAGTATATTATATGTACACTAGGATGTACATTTTTTTTTAATTGTTTGGTTTCTTGAGGTTTTGCAAAAGCCTCCGGAATTTCAATGTTTGCCAAAAAAAAGAATCCAATGTAAACAAAATATTTATATTCACTCCAAAGCGCGCCTAAATCATTTTGTTCAAGTGTGTATAAAATGGGCCTTTTTGATATTTTGCATTAAGTAAGTTTGAAAAAGCTATATCTCCAGCAGAAATTTTTTTGCTCTAAAAAAAATTCCAAATTATTTGTTTCCATAAACACATTCTTTTAAAAGTATAACGCTTTGCAGTTAACGTTACACATCAAATGTTCGGACCATTCAGTACCACTGATTTGTACACTCTATGTTGCTCATACGACATTGTGGCACTATGTGTATGCAGTACATTTCATGCATCTCATTTAACAACGTATAATTTTTATAAGGAGGGTTTTTATGGAAAAAAAATACTAACATCTTTTGATAGAGCAGAATTTTTTTATTAAATTATGTATAGTGTGACTTTTTTTAAATTGTAACTTTACTAACCAAAAGGAACATTATAAATGTATGATGGAAAAATAAAATGATTTAAGGATTGTTTAAATTGCAAACAAATTGGTTTAGAAAAAATGAAACTTTAATGGACGTTTGCCAAGCAAAAAATAGTTTCAACTGAGTTACAAAGCGGACACCCTAATGTACATAATAATACAAAACAGTCCGCACGGCACAACAATTCTGCGAAAAACATGGAAAGTGGGGTGGCAAATGAGTGAAGATTGAAATGCACGTGCAAGAGGGAAGAAAGAAGATTGTTAGCGAATGTGGTAAAACAATCATATCATACATCGATACCTGCATACATATGCTTACCTATACATAGATAGACTCAGAGGGCGCTGCTGGTGTGAAAACACAATCTTATACGATTTCCTGTTCCCCCCGTGGAGAAGTCGAGCATATTTTTGCTTTCAATGATGAAAATATGTGCAGCAAACATATGTGTATCTTACCATGACAGTATTTAAGGCAAACAAAAAAAAATACTTTAAATTGAGTTAGGAATTAAGTCTCACAATATTCGGTTAGAGTCTTTCGGTTTATTCTTTTACGTATCTTGCTTTCGCTTTGAACGCTGATCATGATATATATTATATATAACTCTGAGTACGTTAGAAAAGTCAAATCGTACCGATAACCCAGATGATCTGTGTTACAGGTCTTGAAAGCGAGTTACTTCGAGCACTTCGAGAATCAGTATATTCATAAAATAAGGATTTTGGTTATTGAGGGCAACTACGATACGAAAGATCGAAACGCGAAGCTCACGAGAGCATTTCGGTCAATTACTAATGGATTATTTGCCGAATACGAATGATTGATTAGTCTTAATTCGCATGTCGTAACCCAACTTCGTTCTCGACATTCGTTGCCATAGCTCTTGGACTTAATTGGCGTAGACACCGCTTACGCGATTATAGCCGAGTTAACAACCGCGCGCCAGTCGTTTCGTTCAATAGCTTGACCATAGCTCATTGACTAGTTTGGAGCTTATTATCACTAAATACACCTTGAAGGCTAAGTCATCCAAACATATTTTGTTTATAAGAAGTGATTAAACGTAATGAGTTGCCAGGATCATCAGGAGTGCACCCCAAACTATTATACTGTAGCTCGTAAATATACTCTTCAATATTCAGTCTCCTTTAACTTGAGACTTTACGTATTCAAAATGATCAGTGTTGGCGCCAATTATCCATACCATAAGAAGCTAAAAAATCTGGCGTGGTATGGTGTTGTATATATAGTTCGATATACATAACAAACGCTATATCTGTCTAATACATTTTTAGTATTGAGAGAAAAAATCGGTTATACTCTGAGCGATAAAATTATATAAAGTTCTGGCTAAAACTTGGAAGCATCCTGTAATATTTAGAAAAAAAAAAAAAATAAAGTATCGGAGATAAATATTTATTTGCTTTCTATTTAAAACAAATTTGCAAATCCGTATTTACTTTGGTGCCCCAAACTTATTCATATGTACAAATGTCCGCATTTGTTGTTGTTTGTTCAAATCTGTTCACTTGTGTACTTTGCATATGTTGAATTGGCTTGTTGACTTTTAAGCCTAAGTGGCGACGCAACTAAAGCAAACGTCGTTACATATATGCAGTAGGAGAATATTGCATATTTGTTCCTTTGTGTATTGATAATATCTAGATTGAAACCTTTAAGGGCACAGTTCGAATGCTAATAGAGTATCCACAAACAAAACAAACAAGCTAAAGCAACTAATTATTTGTGTATCACGAATGAATCCTCTAAAGAGTATCAAATTAGTCGGGAGCTACTAATTTAGTAAGTTTAAATTCTAATTTATAGATACATTCAAAATTTCATTTACGAAATACGTTTAAAAGGATGAAGTGAGAGAGGGAAGACTTACAAACATGACAAAAAAAATGAAGGTCACAGAAAAGGGAAGATATGTATCTTAACCCTTCGAAATTACTGAGCCTTTTGTATCGGATGCCTTTTGAAGGTAAAACAGTACAGCGGTTATAAGTAGATGTGCTTTATCTTATATTCGCGAACTGAAATTGCCGCTCCGTGTTGGAACCCGATTTCAGAAGTGACGAAGTTGAAGAGATAAAAAAAAAGTCGCTGAAAAAGCTGAAAGGCCATGAAATATGCTATAGGGAAAGTGTTTCGAGGACTGCAAAAGTCGTTTGCTTAGAAGTATTACCAAACTAAACTTATTGACGAATAACTAAATATTTTGCTTATTTACAATAATTCCGTATTGTGTGTTGGTGAATAAATGTGGTATTTTAATAAAATTAAGTAAAACAAATTTTTACTTAGGTGAAGAAACTCTGAAAATATCCTTAAAAAACTGAGTACAACACCATTAAAAATCCAGAGATACGAGCCCACGGACTACGTCCTTTTATCACCAAACTTCATTTAGTTCACACCAAGCTTACCTCATCGCGAATGTATAGCTCAAGCTTAATGGAGCGTCTTAAATCATGTGTTGGTATTAACAAGCAGAAGCCATGTCTTGACTCCAACGATTTTCGTCTTTCTACTGGTAACTGGCGAATGAAACAAGACTTTAGGTACATGATAAAATCACGGTATATCAAAGAGGTGCAAAAAAAAGATTCACCGAATTTCTTTCAATATCCAAATGTTCAGACAAGCTTCAATCATTGAATTTTATCACATGTTGTTGAAAAATTTTTCTCGTTTTTTGTTCAATATAATTTTGTTATCGCTAAACAAAAGTTTTGAAGAGCAAAACTTCAAGAAAAATGGATGCTTTTGCTTTGAGCTTAATATGACCTTAATCGATGTGTTCCAAGTTGCTGCGAACGGCGAATCGCTACTTCGTGCTCATTTTTTGTCCATATGCTGTCATGTGGTTAGCGATGAAAGTGCTCATGGCCATTTTGACAAAAGTTGGACACAACATTGAAATCGTATTGAGATTGATTTAATCAATATTTTTTTTAATAAAACGAAATAAAAAATATTGCTTGAAAAACATTTTGA